>NC_092640.1:7990717-8038661 GCF_039555335.1 Amphiura filiformis | reverse complement strand
ATGATCAAAATTTGAAAACGCGTTTATTTTCATACTCAATGACAGGTGTTTGTCAAGCAAGTCTTAACTTTCTTGTAAACTTGAAAACTTTTTTGCAAAACATGTAAAAGGACATCTTCGATGGTTATTTAAACGACACGGTGATTCATGTAAAAGCCGAGGCTTTCTGTGATCTAATGAGCCCGTTAGCGTGCAAAAGGTGGTGGGAATCGCTTTCATGGAAAAAATATCCAAACTCCTCATTTTCTAAAGTTTACCTTTTATTATTCAAATGGGTATAACCTAATAAAGTCGTATCGTGCCAAAATGGGTATCAAAATACATAGTTTATAGTTTCACCCAATATAATAATATGTTAATAAGCATAGTATCCTGGGCGTTCTGTACTCTGGAATACATCATTACATGTTTACATACTTTGATTAACCTCGAGTTTGGTAGTGACATAACATGTATAATTGTGTATTTCGCTGATCGCATCATCAAATCACAATCAGAGGGCAGAGCGTATTTTTGTCAGCAAATTTTGCGGCACAACCACGTAAAGGACATACGTCGCCACCAACACTGCGATTTGATACTGCGACCAGCGAAATACACACTTATACACGTAGGCTAAATAAGAATCGAAGTTATCCTTTGAAATGTTTTTCAAACATTGAGGTGTTCAAGTTCACTACAATGTCAAGACTTGCTTAAAACAAAACATTGGAAACGCAATCTCCTGTCACTCGAGTATGAGAATAAACATCTTCTCAAATTTTGATCAGTTTTTTCTCCCCAGGCCGTGTGTAGGTATCGCCATGTTTGCAGTTTGGTTCACCAACCTGTTTACCATGTTTACTCATCCTTCGTTGTGGTATAGAAAGAGTGAGGACCAACGTCGTCATATGTATATGAATATTTTTATATTAATTTTATTTTCTGACGTAATTCCGACAGAAGATGCAGACATGACCAGAATCAAAATGCAATGCCCTTTTTTGGATTTCCCAGTTCTCAAAACTACTTTTTACAAAACTAGCACTTTCTTGAAATTCAAGGTCAAAGTGTGAAAACAAAACACATTTTGAACGTTTATCAAAAATTTATTATAATTTCTTTTTCATATCTTTTCATCTCAACAGTCATATAACAAGGCTTAATTAGAGTTTAAAAATTCAGGGTCCCTACCTTTATAGAGTTTTAACATTATGTATTGCATTTAATTCAATCTAGTCACATAGACCACTTTCAAAACACTGATTGTAGACCTAAAAAAGAACAAAAAAGCAAAAAAGTAGATCACACCTAATCGAGTAACAGATACAGGCTCATCGCTCCAATTCTCGACTCTATAAGGTTACCTTTATGTCCTGCAGACTACCAAATATACTCAAGTTCCTGTTTAAGAGTTTTACACATATTGTTCAAAGATGAATCTAGAGACCCCTTCATATAATCGGGACATCTTAAACAAATTTAACACCTGTCGCTGAAGATATAAGCTCATAACACATAGACACGAATGCCGGGCACGAATGTTTACTCAACTTCGGATCTAGCTTCATTCTTTTCAAGACCGTTCACCTGTGAACAATACTTTTTCTTTATTATCAGATTGGTGTTTTTATATTTCACTGTGATGCCATAGCCCACCATGTATGTAAATATGTATCCTATCAAAAGTTGTCATTCGCTTCTCAAAACGGTATGCAAAACTTTACATAACCTCAATATTCAAAAGATCCGCGTCTCAACCTCTAGCTTAACGTAAAAATGAAGTATCTTACATATTGTACTAAAACCTGGCAATAATGTCATCAATCCAGGATAACATAAAATCCCAATAGCCCAATAGAAGTGGTCACATGAGATCAAATTTAACGAGAAATCAAGCGGTGTCCCATTTGGAACTCTAATTTTTTAATTGGCAAGGCATCCATCATTTCAATATTAGGATTTGGTTTTAATATGACGTTCTAAAATGGTGTCAATCAATTCATTTGATAAATTTTAGCAAAATTTTAATATAATATGTGTTGAAAATGATGAGAAAGATTGTACTTTTACGATCAACATAACACTACCTGTGACTCATTCCCACAACATCTTTTAGGAGTTTAAAAAATCTCGACAGATCCACTTTGACAATATAGTTCTGTAAATAAAAAGAGTATCACCATAAAAAATTGTCGCTTTTTTAATTGCATGGGTTATTTTTTGTTTGGTGGGAAAAACATTTAGATTTAGTTAATCTCCTGATGCTGTTTAGGTATCTAAATAAATTTGCGCAAAACTTTGATTTCATATCAGAGAAGGGAAAAAGTTATGGAATTACATGTCAAGTACATCGGATGTATCTTTTTACATAATTCAGTCAATGCTATTTGGACTACTTTACGATTTTGTACATTTCTGAGATATCATTAGTTTACCAACAGTTACTGTACATGTATATTTGTGCTAATTAAGGAACTATATCTGCACAAGAGATAACCCGAGAGAGCATTAAAGGGTAACATATAGAGACTGGGACGGGTTGAGTTAAAATACACAGGAGACTACTTCAACATCGTGTCATAGGAGACCCGGCCCTTAAAGGCACATGTTGCAATGAATTCAGAAATAGCGCACAGACACGTCTGAAGATAGAAATTATAAGTGTTTTGAAATTGATGAGTGAACGAAAATAAAACTCTCTAGGCGCCTCGTTGAAACGGAGAAGCACTTATTTCATAATATTTCCGAGCAGAAAAGATATTGTTTGCATTCAATATGAATAGAAAATCACTTGAACACTTGGATTGTTCTATCGTTGAGTTAGTTTATCATCAATATAGATAAAATATATATCAACTAGTTGATGGATACAATCTTGATGATGATATATTTGAATATTTATGTATCGTATGTATTTTAACTCATACTTAAGGTTATGGGTATTAGATTCGCTTCGCTTAGATAACTAGTTCATAACTGCGGAGGTTAAACATCACTATCGCAATTTGATTTTAGAATCTAGTGAAACGGGACGACAGAAGTGGTATTCAGAGATTTTCAGAGGTGTTTGACTTAATTTGTAGGTGACTTCTTTTTGATATGTTAATTATCAGCCAAATTTATATGTACATGGTAGAGCCTGCAAGTAAATATATGGTTATGACCAGTGTCCTATGTTTAAAATCAGGCGATAATTTTGTCCATTGTTCTCTCGGGGAACAAGCTAGTGAAATTTACACCACGAATAATACAGTTCCCCATACTTTACTGTGTGAAATGATACCTTCTTAAATAGATTTGTCTATATTATGAAGGGTATTGCACTTAAAGTAGCACGACTAAATTGATCACAAGAAACATTGGAGTATCTAACTGTGGTTGTATAAAATTTGTAAACTATATTCAATAAACATTACGCATCCATTCTAGGTCCCTAAGTGAGAAGATGAGATGGAGTTTGAAGTTATTGAAAAGGAAAATATGAACGAAGTATGCAAATCTAAATCTTGATATCGTATCGACCTTTCTTCTTCTTTTGCTCATCTAAGAAAAGAAACGAAGTATAAGTTGATATCACCTGAAACTGGCATTTCTGATTAAAATATTGCCAGAGCTCACATGGTCTTTTGCAAGAATACCAAGGATTGCCATATATAGGTGATAATCTGGCCTAGTTAAATATGCAATAATGCATTGTTATAACTGTCACAAATGTGTTAACCGTTGACACTCAATACCCATTAGACCTAACATTGACAATAAAATTTGACAAGAAACAACGGATTCCATGTCTAATGAGCAAGAGAGGATTTTCAAAACTGTCATGAATATCTCACTCAAATTCGCTCGATCAATCAATATATAATTCGGAGTGATGGAACCATCGATCATTAGTCGAAGGTTTTGCTGCTGAACAGCCACACAAATAATCTTAAAATGGAATACATTTAGTAATCACAATCGTTAAGTAAGATTTCACACTATTATATTTAGTGTAACTTTGGCTGCATTCAGTGCTATCATTGTAGACACTCTTTAAAAAGAAACTATTAAGCCGAACAAACTTGACCTAGGCAAAGAAACATCCAAGATATGGCAAACTATTCTTAATTTGGAATGTTTTAAGGACGAACAAAGTAACAATTTTTAAGGAGATCGGAGCATTTTTCGAAGTTGAACCACGTGGACCCCAAAATTTGGCCCATTACGTTTTGCTTACAACTTGAGAACGGTACATCATAGATATGCCACCGGAATCATTATGACTAGAAGAATATCGGCCCTTCCCTGCATTATTCAGAGACAAACAAACAAACAAACAAACAAACAAACAAACAAAACAGATCCGTACGATTTTATCAAAACAAAGATGAGGTACCCTGCTTGTTTTAGTTCATTGTGAAGATATGTTCTAAATAGTGAATTGTGGTCTTCCCCTCGCCTTTATTAACGCCATTTGTGTGGTGACGCTCGTGCGGTTTTATCAGCCTGATTGAGTGTATATACTGAGTTTGCATTAATAAGAGTTGAATGTGAGATGGCAAACTCATTTCCAATTTAGTACGCGAAGTGATCAAATAATGTACTATTTCATATATTTAAATGGATACAAAGTGTTACGGGGGATTTTAACAAAGTGGTTTTATTAAAGGGGTTGATCAGTTTCACCTATCGGTAAAAAATCAGCACATTCGTAGTTAATTCTACTACGGAGGGTATTGCACTTGTTGTAGCACAACTTGATCACAAGCAGCATTGGAGTATCGAATGGTGTATAAAAGTTGTAAACTATACTCATCCACTCTAGGTCCCAGAGTTGAAGTTGCCGAATATTGAAAAGCAGAAAGGAAAGAAGTAAGCAAATCTTACATTATCTTACCTTCTCTAGTATGCATATAGTAATTGGCTCATTTCCGAAAAAGTATCAAGTTGGCATCCCCAAAATCCGGCATGTCTGGTTTAAGTGTTGCCGGAGGTCAATTGGTATTTTGTAAGGATTTACATAAAGGCAATATGCTGACCTAGTTTAACTTTTACAAATTTTAAAAAATGCGTTAATGTGCAATTTAAAAATTGCACATTAACGCATTTTTGTTACAAATTTGTCAAACCTGTACCCGACCAGTAATATTTGTGAAATCTCTCATGGATAGACATGGATTATAAATAACTTAACCAATCAATCAAACAATCAATCAATCAATCAATCAATCAATATGACCTAGTTAAATTGCACAATAACTCATTTTTGTTACAAATTTGACAAACTTGGACACCTGTACCCGCACCAGTAAAATTTTGCAAGAAACAATGTTTTATGACCCTGTGAGAATTTTGTGTAAACTTGGATTATAAATCAATCAATCAATCAATCAATCAATCAATCAATCAATTTGATTAAAGATAACGTTTGGTCAAGTATCATTGAATTAGAATAATATTTTTGAATAATCATTATGGTTAAGCAAGATTTCACTGTTTTGTGTAACTTTCACTGTTGTCACTCGTTTTTAATTCACCCTATCGGAGCGATCAATGTATATAGACACTCAGTAAAGCAAACCCGATATTTCTTTTGAATGCATTCATTTTGAGTATCATTTTAAACATCATTCAAAAACAAATCAGATGCAGCCAGATTTCGTCTCATTACTTAATATCTTTCAATGGTGATAAATCTATCAATCCAATACCGAAATAGATGAGCAAACAGTGTAATTCATCAGCCTTGTTCTTATCACTCTTCAAGTAAGATCTTAGAGATTTTTAATTTCCTGAAACCGACCGTCGTTAAGGAGGTTGGTGACCATTAGTTTAGCACCTACTTATTAACACTTTCTGTAGTCTTAAGCTCGTTCGCTATTAAGAGCTTTGTCTATGTGCAACTGATAGGAATTCTTTGTCAGTGGCTGTGGTTTTGCTTGTTAGCGCAGAATTTCATTGATTTCTGCATCACATGGTAGACGGCATCAACCACGTCGTTGCGGAAGACGCTTGACGAATCGCGAGTATCTAGCGCGTTCTACAATTATACGCGAACCAGATCGCAGTACACGCAACTAAAATGGTAAACGAGTTTTGTTCTTCAGAAAAGGGGAAGATTTCATGGCGGTATCTATTTATTACTAAATAAAACAGTGTTTAGTTATGAAAATAATATTAAACTAACTAAGAATGGGAATAAATGATGCGCTGGCACGCACAACTATCACACGGTAGAGGATAGTAAAACCAAAACTTATATCGTTTACTCTCTAATGGTCAATTCCAGCGAAAGCGGGACAAAATTCTCTCTATGTTAACTTTCCACTTTAAAATGTAATTAATAAAGGAAATCACGTTATTGATGGAGCATATCATGTCACGTGCTCTTTGTGCATATAGGCCTTTACTAGCAAGTCATACCAGGGGACAAGTTATGATGGCTTAAATGAATTGGCGTTACCCACGAATTCAAAGATAAAGCACCATGAAATTATTACCGTTAGAAAGACGTTTGCGTGATCTCTCATCATATGTAAAACGATTGAATTCCATCAAAGTTTGTGGACTCTAGAGGCCATTAAGTCAATTTGGCTAATAATTTTGTTATCCGCGTATCAAAAATAAAATGATCGTTCTGAAAAATGTTAAGTGAATATGCCATAAATGACTATATCATGAAACGAAGTTTCGTTCTATAATTCTGAGGTCCAAGTGATTATTTTATGCAAATACGTTTTAAAATTCCATAAGATCAAATTTGACGTAACCCACGTATCAACTGTTACCCACGAGTCCAGCAAATATAATTGCCATAACTTAAATTAACATGACTTTGGACACTGAATTTAGTTTGACAAGCGCTTAAAATTGTAAATCGTAAAAATACGTTCACCGCTTTAAAAAAGAATCTACGACGGTTTAAACTTTTGTTACCCACGAATCCCGAATAGATGCTAACCTTGAAAAACAAGGTGATTGTTTATTTTAAGTTTAAATCAGCACATATTCAAGCCATGGGTATGCTAGTTTATGCACCTAAGAAACGCAAACCTCAAACGGTACTATAGTACTTATAGCTTTACCCACGAATTCGGCGTTACCCACGAATCCAAGGATTTACTCGTAAATTATATGTTTCTTATGCATCTTAACATTTTGAAAACATGCGAAATAGGTTCCAAAACAGTCCTGTTTAATAGCGTCCTCTTGAAGGTATACTGAAGCTGTATCATGAGGTTTTGCTTGATTATCCTAAATTACCATTTTTTTTTTTTTTGCAATTGGTTAGAGAAACGGGAATCATTGAAACACAATGGAGGAATAACCGCATGATGGTTTCCAACCTTCTGTAATATTTTTTATTTTGCCGCCTACCAATACATACCTTCAAATATGTGTTACCCACGAACATTTTGGTTACCCACGAATCCCTACTTAAATTATAGTTAACAATGTATTGATAGTGTTTTAGTTCATAGGAACTGTCAAACACGAGTTAATAGAATATTGCTGCATGGAATATGGAATGATTTTACTAAAATAATAATAAAATAATAATATAAAACTGTTTGCTCTGTCTATTTGAATTTGGCAACTTCATTATTTTCAAAAATTTTATACCCAAAATGCCATAATGATCCATTCTAAATATTCCATGTAGTTTGTAATTTGATTAAAATTCATTTTAGTGCCATTGTATTTTTTATTTTTATTAAAAAAATACTAGGAAATGCTATTTTCAGACGCTGTTACCCACGAATCCATCCGAGATCCTCATCCTGCGACGAGATACAAAATCTAACTTTATATGAAGCATTTATTCTAATCTTTCGAAATAATACAGTAATGTTAAATGACAGCCACTTTAGAAAGAGTTCGAAGAATTGACACAATCTTAAAATTTGTAATAACCAAAATATTTCTTTGTAGATACATGTAATAAAATTCTATTTTACGTTCAAAGTCTTCACCGATTTCTAGTGTATATGAGTCACACATAACATATTGAAAGATATTAAAGAAAGTGAAATTTTATGGCGTACAACAGGTGAAAAAGGCTTGAATTCGTGGGTAACATGCATATGCGCATTTAACACTTTATTTGGTCTAGCAAGAAAAGTTATTTTTCAATCCGATGGCACTTCCACCTGATGATTCACTAGATATGATCGTCTCATTTGATAAGTCTAGAATTGAAAAGGGAAACATTTTCAAAATGGCCCCCAGAGAGAATTTTGTCCCGCTTTGGCTGGAATTTACCATATATTGGTTACATTTTGATTCAAGTCCAAATACAGATTGTACGAGGGTCATTCAAAAAGTTGAACCTCATCTCTTATAACTTTGGTTATGTAAATGGTAGCTTCTTCAAACTTAACATGCTTATACATTGCAATGTCAACTACAAGTGAGAGTAAATTGATACCCTTTACAGATAAACGGTCAAAAATCATAAAACATGCCTTAAAATATGTGTGTATCCAGTTTACGAGATTTGTTATGTTAGGGATACAATAATGATAACCGATTTTAACTGACACAACATCAGATGTATAACTAAACAGCAAGATGGGATTAATAAAAATCATATTAACTATAAAAATTATTCCAGTAATTTTGAATGTAACATGAAATTATAATAAGTGGAATAAATTTAGGCGACACCATAATGTGATTCGCTTTCACGAAGCAAGTATCATGGTATAAAATGTATATACTGTTAAGAGTTAGATACAGCTGTAAAATTGTAAGCCGGAAAAATAAACCAATTTTTTTGTTAATGTACTACGAATACTTTGGAACACATCTTGCATGCACCGTTGTTAAGGCGTCTTTGACTATCAGTGTCAATGCAGTTCTGTAAAAGAAAGCATTGAATTAAACCATTTAAACAGCACTGAATGGATATTAGCAAAAGTCATCAGACAATTGATGAAATAATCCTCCTTTTTATTAAAAATGATGGGTCTTGATATTAAAGTAATAAGGTTTCACATCCAATTCAATTAAAATAGAATGAATAGGTTTTATGGTAAGTACCTTTTAAATTATTTGAAAGTAGGTTTTGTGTTGAGTCATAGAGGAAGCACTTTCATATCTTTTACAACGCAAATGTGAATTGTGCTAACATTTGTAAATGAATAGACACACATTGACACGTTATTAGAAACAAATCTAGTTGTAAAATGAAGGAGCCTTGCAAAATTAGATCTCTAAATGAGACATTTCTTGAAAATTTTATTCTCTTGTGACTTCTTTTTACGTTATATTCTATTATTATTTTCTATAGAAAATATGACCAAAGTTTGAGAAGAATTTCATTTTCATACTCTAGTGACAGGTCTTTGTCAAGCAAGTCTAACTTTCTTGTGAACTTGAAAACTTCGGTTTTTTTTCATTTTTGTAAAAAGACAACTTCAATGTTTTTAAGCCTACATGGTGATTCATGTAAATACCGAGGCAAATGCTAAAAACTTATATACTTTATAACCAAAAAGCGATCTTGAATATGATTGTCTTATTCCAAACATTTGAAACACATTGAAGGCAAAGAGACCACGGTTCTTTGATGTGATCATTTATTAATTTTTCTAACAAAACATGAATAATGCCAACAGCTATCACACTAATAAAGTATTAAACACATATATTTGGCAGCAATTTTTAACATATATTTTCGTTTCTGCTTTTTTCTGGTAATTTTAATTCTATAAAATGTACATTTGTGTGCAAATTGAGGCGCTATTTAGATATATTTTAAATTTAAATTAGCCAAATAAATGAGTTATACTTTACATTTCATGACAAAGAGTTTTTTGAAAATTCACTTCATTGTTCAACTTTTCTTATAAATGACTCAGTTTTACATGCCATTAAACAGCCGCCAGACAATTTAAAGATTTTTCTAAAAAATATTTAAACATCGATGAAAAAATGATCAAGAAGTCTGAAAGGCTTTGATCTAATGAGCCCGTTACAAAAGGTGGTGGGAATCGCCTTGTGAACTTTAACTTTTATTATTCAAATGGGTAAATAACATTGTGCCAAACGTGGTATCAAAAAGGAAAGTTTATAGCTTCACCCACTGTGTAATTACATGATAATAAATATAGTATCCTGGGCATTCTCTTCTCTGGAATACATCATCACATGATATCTATAATTTGATTAACCTCGAGTTGTTTGTTAAGTAGTGACACATAAAATGAATAAGCGGTGTATTTCGTTGATCGCAGCATCAAATCGCAATATCAGAGCACAAAGCTTACGCACAGGTACACGGACAGTTTGTCGGCAAATTTTGCGGCACAACCACGTAAAAGGATCTACGTCTGCACCAACACCGCGATTTGATACTGCGACCAGTGAAATACACACTTATAGACGTAGGCTAAATAAGAATCGAAGTTATCCTTTGAAATGTTTTTCAAACATTGAGGTGTTCAAGTTCACTAGAATGTCAATACTTGCTTAAAACAAAACATTGGAAACGCAATCTCCTGTCACTCGAGTATGAGAATAAACATCTTCTCAAATTTTGATCAGTTTTGTCTCCCCAGGCCGTGTGTAGGTATCGTCATGTTTGCAGTTTGGTTCACCAGCCCGTTTACTCATCCTTTATTGTGGTATAGATATAGTGAAGACCAACGTCGTCATATTTATATGAATAATTTTATATTAATCTTTATTTCTTGACGTAATTGCGGCAGAAGATGCAAATATGACCAGAATCAAAAATGCAATTATTATTTTTTTTTTGGATATCCAAGTTCTCAAAACTATTTTTTCAAAACTAGTACTTTCTTGAAGTTGAAGGTCAAAGTGTGGAAACAAAAGCACATTTTGAACGTTTATCAAAATATTTACAAAATTTCATCTTCGTATTTATCTCAACATAATGCTTAAATTAGGGATTCAATCATGTTTCACCGTTGTTCATCACCGTTTAACAACGATGCGTCCGCGTCGACTGAGTGGTTTACTTCGCGAGGGCAGCTTTAGCTGCCCGAGCGAAGTAAACCACGCAGACGCGCCGGACGCGAGTTGTTAATCGGTATTGAACAACGGTGAAACATGATTGAATCCCTTTCAACAACGAAAAGAAGCTAAAGATCGTATAATTCACCATTAGGAATGTCAGTCAATCATTGCCACTCAGCCTTACAAAACTTCGATGATTTCTCTTTGATATCAGCAATAAAATCAGGACCGCGACACTCCGGCACTTGTTGGAAGACATCTAGTACAGCAGACAGTACATGTACAATGTGATTCTCTCATTTATAATTAGGATTACGTCATTGCCAGAGCTTGTTTATTTGTTCATTAGAATGATTGACAGCGGTGGGCGGACTTATACTTAAAAATGTGATTCTCGGATAAATTATAGGTCACTAGGTCAATTCGGACCGTCTCTTCCTCAGATCTCTATATGTAGGACTCTATGGTATCTTCTCATTACACGTTCGTAGTAAGACTTGGCCGGCGACGACGCTTGCGAATTGCATGTCTTCAATTGCTGTATAGCATGGTATAGGCAGTTTGTAGAGAGTGTCCTATCTCTATTATTAAAGGATCTCTGATAAAACTACAGAATAAAACGGCAATGTTTAGCCGCTACCTGAAAAATACTGAATTCAACTTGTAAGCTGGCATACGCACAAAGGTTCCAGGCATGACGAATTTTACGCGCTCTCGCGTAACACGTAGTATCGCTCGCGTTCGCGTATACGCTACAGTAAAAGTGTGGGTTCATCACGGATTAACAACGGTTGGCTCCTGTACAAAGGTATAGGAAGAGTTGTTGAATCAGAATTAAAAGAACTCAGGTTCTTTGTCTTTTAACGTTTTGTCGTGTATTAAATTCAGTCTAGTTACATAGACCACTTTCAAGAGACCCAAAAAAAGGAACAACAAAGCAAAAAAGTAGATCACACCTAATTGAGTAACAGATACAGGCACAGATATACGGTTACATTTATGTCCTGCAGACTACCAAATATACTCAAGATCCTGTTTAAGAGTTTTACACATATTGTTCAAAGATGAATCTAGAGATCCCTTCATATAATCGGGACATCTTAAACAAATTTAACACCTGTCGCTGAAGATATAAGCTCATAACACATAGACATCAATGTTTACTCAACTTCGGATCTAGCTTCATTCTTTTCAAGACCGTTCACCTGTGCACAATACTTTTTCAACATTATCAGTATGGTGTTTTTATATTTCACTCTGTTGCCATAGCCCACCATGTATGTAAATATGTATCCTATCAAAAGTTGTCATTCGCTTAACGTAAAAATGAAGTATCTTACATATTGTATTGAAATCTGATAATATTGTCATCAATCCAGGATAACATAAAATCCCAATAGCCCAGTAGAGGTGGTCACATGAGATCAAATTTAACTCTAATTATGCAAGGCATCCATCATTTCAATACTAGGATTTGCTTTTAATATGACGTTCTAAAATGGTGTCAATCAATTCATTTGATACATTTTAGCAAAATTTTTATATAATATGTGTTGAAAATGATGAGAAAGATTGTACATTAGCTGCTATTTTACGATCAACATAACAATACTTGTGACTCATTCCCACAAAATCTTAAAATCTCGACAGATCTACTTTGACATTATAGTCCTGTTAAATAAAAAGAGTATCACCATAAAAGTTGTCGCTTATTTAATTGCATGGGTTATTTTTTGTTTGGTGGGAAAGATTATTTAATCGCCTGAAACTTTGATTTCATATCAGAGATGTGTCCAAGGGAAAAAATTATGGAATTACATTTCAAGTACATCGGCTGTTTCTTTTTACATAACATAATTCAGTCAATGCTATTTTGACTACTTTACCATTTTGTACATTTCTGAGATATCATTACTTTACCAACTATATTTGTGTTAATTAAGGAACTATATCTGCACAAGAGATAACCCAAGAGTGTATTTAAGGGTAACATAGAGACTGGGACGGGTTGAGTCAAAATACACAGAAGACTACTTCAACATCGTGTCATAGGAGACCCGGCCCTTAAAGGCACATGGTGCAATGAATTCAGAAATAGCGCACAGACACGTCTGAAGATAGAAATTATAAGTGTTTTGAAATTTATGAGTGAACGAAAATAAAACTCTCTAGACGCCTCGTTGAAACGGAGAAGCACTTATTTCATAATGTTTCCGAGCAGAAAAGATATTGTTTGCATTCAATATGAATAGAAAATCACTTGAACACTTGGATTGTTCTATCGTTGAGTTAGTTTATCATCAATATAGATAAAATATCAACTATTTGATGGATACAATCTTGATGATGATATATTTGAACATTGGTGTATCGTATGTATTTTAACTCATACTTAAGGTTATGGGTATTAGATTCGCTTCGCTTAGAAAACTAGTTCATATCTGCGGAGGTTAAACATCACTATCGCAATTTGATTTTAAAATCTAGTGAAATGGGACGATAGAAGTGGTATTCAGAGATTTTCAGAGGTGTTTGACTTAATTTGTAGGTGACTTCTTTTTGATATGTTAATGATCAGCCAAATTTACAGGTACATGGTAGAGCCTGCTAGTAAATATATGGTTATGACCAGTGTCCCATGTTTAAAATCAAGCTATTGATATTTACACCACGAATAATACAGTTCCCCATACTTTACTGTGTGAAATGATACCTTCTTAAATACAATTTTCTCTATTTCGAAGGGTATTGCACTTAAAGCAGCACAACTTGATCACAAGAAGCATTGGAGTATCCAACAGTGGTTGTATACAAGTTGTAAACTAATTCAATGAGCAGTACTCATCCATTCTAGGTCCCTAAGTGAGAAAGTGAGATGGAAGTTGAAGTTGCACAATATTGAAAAGGGAAAAATGAACGAAGTATACACATCTAAATCTTGCATAACGTGTAAACCTTTTTTTTTTCTTCTTTTGCTCATGTTAGAAAGAAACGAAGTATCAACTTGGTATCACCTAAAACTGGCATTTCTGGTTAAAGTGTTGCCGGAAGTCACATGGTCTTTTGCATGAATACCAAGGCTTGTCATCACTGTGGATTGTCATATAGCATGTATAGGTAATAATATGGCCAAGATAAATATGCAATAATGCATTTTTGTGACTGTCACAAATATGTTAACCGTTGACATTCAATACCCAGTAGACCTAACATTGACAGTAAAAGTGTACAAGAAACAACGGATTTAATGTGTTATGAGCAAGTGAGGATTTTCAAAACTGTCATGAATATCTCACTGAAATTCGTTCGATCAATCAATATATAATTCGGAGTGATGGAACCATCGATCATTAGCCAAAGGTTTTGCTGCTGAACCCACCATGGCCACACATGCATAAAGGCAAATACTCTTGAAATAGAATACATTCAGTAATCACAAGATTTCACACTGTTTAGTGTAACTTTTGCTTTTTTTTTCACTCATTTCTATTTCACCATATCGGAGCGATCACTACAGGTACTCTTTAAAAAGCGACATTTATTCAAAATGTATGCTTTTTAGAGAGTATAATTATCGAAGTTTTTGGTTACAAAGGCTGCTTTGCGTAAAATTCAGTTGAAGATATTGCTAAAAGTAGCAATAACCTTGCCAATCAAATAACATTGGACCACTAGAATAGTTATAACAATTTTTTGGTTATCTTATAAAAAACAACAATTGTAAATCTCTTTAGCCCCCCACGTGCGAAAAAGAAAATGATAAATATAAAAGAATTGTTTTTGTTCCAAAAGGAGATAATCCAAGGGCAGCCATTTTTAAACTTTGCATTGGAGAATTTTAAGGGGACAAAATGATGTTGCAAATAGTTAGAAAATACTGAAGCTATAGTTATAAACAATTCAATTCCATCTACGGCGAATATATCTCGAATTCTTGTGCACGTTTTAAAGCGGCACGTTAAATCAGACATTCGACCACGGATATGAGAATATTAGAAGCAGAGGTAGCATGTAGTTTTCGCTGTTTGATTTTATATTTTGTTGTCTGTCCCTGAAGAAGAGCAGTTTATCTGCTCGAAACGTCGTTTTTTGTTGTTGTTGTCTTATGTGCACAGTGATTTTCATCATTGTACACTTTTGTACTGTTTTCCTGACACCTCTGTTTGGCTTATTGGCAATTTTTGGCCATCGAATTTTGCCTGTACCTACATTGGTTGTTTGGTTCTCTATGTCTGCTTATGTGATTTTCATCACTTGTTGGAATTGGTAATTTTTGGCTATCGAACTTTACCTACTTCTATGCCTACTTTTGTTGTTGTTTTTGTCCCCCTTTGCATACTCTCTAGTCTGTATTTTGTTTCCCCTCATCAAGTTGGTATACCTTGCTATCTTTCTTTTCGGTTTCCTTATCCTTCAGATTTAAGGGGTTTATACACAATTTTATGTTTTTTAAACTTTCGCTGGGATCACTGAATGCGACTTTAAGAGTGATATTTTGAATTAAAAATAAACCAAAAACAACAACTCCCTGTTAAATTTAAACTCAGCGAGATAGCTGGTCACAGTGAGACAAATGGTCAAATGCAAAACTTTAATTGCAAAAAACACAATAATTGTTTTCAACTTGAGAATGTAAATAAGTAAAGTGTGCTTCCAAGCAAAGAAAGTCTGTCAAATCATTATTTGTTACGAGTTTAGCCATTTCGGGATTTTTAAATCCCTTTATTTAGCTGAAAGTAAATTGTTAAAACAATTTACTTTCAGCTAAATAAATGTAGTATTTACTCTAATAGTTAAAATAGTTCTGAATACAAAACACAATCGCTGACCACCTTTCATTTGATTGACAATTCATTTTGATTGACAAATTGTCGAAAGTATGTTCAATAGCCACCGTCATGCATGGAAGCATTTACTCCCTCTACATGCTCTAGGACAATTAAAAAACAACAAACGCATGAGAAAGGTGATTTCTGAACGCTTAGCGACTGCACAATAACGCGCCCAATCTATGTAAGTAGAGGATTGCTCCTAACGATGTCTGCGCCTGTATGATCTTACGTAGTAAGACGGCGTATAACTAAAGCAATACAATCAATAAATTTCATTTTTTCTAAGAAATATGTTTAACGTAAACACAATCTTTAGAAATTATTACTTTTGATGTTCAAGCAATTCCCACATGTAATTTCCAGACAATATTTTTTTAAATTCAATACCATTATGATGCAGTCCAGAAGAAACTCACACAAATCAAATATAGTTGTCTTTTACGCCAATAGTCTAGACCATAATCTCAACTACAATGGGCATACCCAATAGTCTAGACTATAATCTCAACTACAATAGGCATACATCCTTCTTACATATCATTTTCAAAGCCCTTCAAAGCTCTCCTCCCCGATAACTACAAACCTACATGGTATATACCCTTTTCGGTAGATGCCATCATCATGTTAAATTGACAAACAGGAACAGAAAAAATAAAATAGCCTAACTATTTATTATAAAACGGTACTTGTTTTATACCACGATGTGTTCGGGTGACAAGAAAACGGGGTCATATCCCCGTTTTTTAAAACGGCCCGTCCCCATTCTCGAGAAGAGTAAAGTGTCGCTAAAATGACTGAAAATTGCACAAACCATTGACAAAATGTGATGTGATCAAGCAAACTGAGTCGGATGTCGGTAATATTGATTGTGAGATATAGCCAATAAATAAGATAAAGCCAGACACGAAAATTGTCTGGATTGTGCAGATTGGTCACCAATACACATCCCAAAGAAGAAGTACTAGATGCCGATTATTGATTCTACTTAGATGACGTAACTAAAAAATGTTACCAATAATAAATAGGTGGTATATAATAGAGAGGTTGTGATTTCCAAACACCGTGATTGTACGCTCGTCTATCTATTCAAATCAGTCTCATATGACGGAGCGAGGTCCCTTATTTAGGGAACAAACCAAAAGATCGATGACGTCCTATAAACAAATAGACAATAAACAAAAATAGTTTCGTTTATAGGACGTCATCGATCTTTTGGTTTGATCCCTTAGCTAGTATTGATTCTACACGTACGAAATTAACGCACGGACAACGTAGAAAATGCATAATATGTGTATATGTCTGTTTTACAATACATTAAAGACATTCAAGGATATTAAACATTCAAAGATATTGTTTTTTGCTTTGTAAAAACTCATTATAATAGAGTAACAACGAGGTGTGAAAATTTGACTTCGTTCATATCGCGGTTCATACGAGCAGATTGTGTATTGAAATGCACGTGAGCACGGTCGTAAAAGGATTGTGATTTGAATCTTTGAGGTACGATTAACGTTATAAATTCATTTGCCAAACAGTAATTGTTGATGAAGTTATAGATATATTCTTGAATGCAGATGTAGATGGAGTAAAGCAACTTACTGAACTATATATTTACCTTCAGGTATCCCTTAAGGGTGATTTCTTGAATAAGAAAATTTCACAATTTAACATAAACAAGTTGTAAACAGACAATTTCGACGTGTTGTTGCAAAACAAAATTTGCATTAAATAGAAAAGGCTATTTGAAACACCATTCTTCGTAAGGACTAATGGGTTAAAAAGAAAACAGTTAGAATGGATGGGATGTGCAATGCATTTATTAACCGTTAAGGTTAGTTTTGTTTCTTTATTTGTTTTAGCGTCTCCGATTAAGCACAATGTAACAAAAGTATGAGTGTTTGGGCAACTTCATTACATGCTCGAAGTGTTTTAACATTACATACTCTTGGTAATAGAGTAGAACACAAACTCGAAAGTTTCACGATTCGATTGGTGCACGAATGTAAAAACGGCTTCATTTCAATTCGTATTCTTCAATTATAATACAATGCTAAGATCACTATCCTTACTATCAAAGTTATGTCATGTCCGAACTGTCATTTACGAAAGCCGTGCAGCCATCGGGTATACATTAGAATATATAAAATAAGAATAACACGTATATTGCATTAGGTAAAACCTACCATATCAGTTTACTGACATCTTATGAATCATGGGTTTTATGCACAGCATTGGATAAGTGCAAGGTACGTTTTACTTTGAAGACACCTTCTAATAGTACAATTTGCGGATGCTTAATTAAATTATCAAGAATTCCAGTTGTATCGAACTCTAAAAAGTGAAAGGTGGTAAATTTAAGAAATAGTAAATAGGCGTAAACATTAATTCTGTTTTCTGTCATGGCATACGAACTCGGCAACAAAACAACTAAACATAATAAAACACAAACCTGCATTGTATTATATGAAAAAGGTAGATTATAGATAGATATATTTTTTGTTTGTTTATTTTATTTCTTCTTTAACCTGGGACACTCAATCAGTTGAAAACACAATTAATACAACATTTACATAACATAATTATTAAGGTTTTAAAAATACTACAAACATTCAAATATACACGATAATATTGCAAATTTAGATAAATACAATGCTTACAAAATTAATCAAATTACGATGTAACTTTACAACATGTTTACAATACTAATAATACTACATACAAAGGCAAAGCATATAGAATAAAGGATCAATAATATGGGGGACCCAATAATCATTAAAACTACTTAAAAGATAAAATATTACAAAAATCAACCTATGAACCAGCATAGCTATAAAACATTAATATTATTCAAAACTATCGATTGCACCAAATACAAACAAAATAATTCATTTAATGTCAAATACAAATAATTCAATATGGAAACTGATTGTACATCTTTTCACTCATTACTTGATACAAAGAATAATACGTACTAAGGTATAATACATAATAGAGATACAAAGAGTGATATATAATAAACGATCAAAATGCATATTCAATGATGAATGAAGGAATTACAGTTTAGGCCTACACCACATTTCGCCATACTGTATTTTAGAAACTCTTGCTGTTAGAATAAGAAAAATTTTAATTGTAATAATTGCACAGGTCATGGCGACCCTGTGACCTTTCCGGAAAAAGCAGAGTGGCAGGCTTTTCAAATAAATATTTTCTGTGTAAAAACTCTACCATCAGATAGGTAATGGGATATATGAATATGTGACCCGGCAGCACAAACGAGTCGTAAATTACCTAAATTGTATTCTGAGTTATGGTGTAAAATGTGTACGAAGGTCGTATTCATCGGTCACTTAAGCTGGCGCGACATCTGTTTTATTTTGATAGTCACAACACCAATCAATAATCCTATTATTGAAGTGGATAATAAGCTTCTACCTTAGATGGCTATAGAACTTTTAATAGCTCTGGTCTTTGTTTGCTTTTGCTAAATCCTTTTCAAGTGGTGGGTTACCAGGCATTGTATTTTGTATAGGTATGCATAACCAACAATTAACAATGAGAGAACCTTCTTAAACCTCGTTGACTTGGGGATGATTTGAAATGACCGCCAATTATGACTGTTTGATATTTATTGCCACCAAAAAAAAAAAAAGAGACACACATACATGACATAGAAACGAAAAAAAGCTATAATTTTGTTGAAGGAGCAAAGTTTAACTAACCATAACTCCGCTTCTGGATATCGTTTGAAGTCAAATGATATACCATTTTTAAGTTTATGATGTTTATTTCTTAAACACGAAATAAAACAAAATTGACCGGGGGAGGAATTTACGGCTCATTCGCCGTGGACGGTCACATATTAACTGTACATCTATCACAACAATTTTTGATAACAACTTGCGTCACAATTGATCTAGTATAGAAGGTAGAGAATTTATTTCAATCTTATATACGCCATTTTTTTTTTCGGGAATTAAGTGAAAATTAATTTTGTAAAAACTGTAATTTGTTTATGTAATTTTCACATTAGACCCGACAAAAGATTACCGTTTTGTTGTTATGATAATCTAATCTTTTGATTTCGTAAATAAAATTAGGCTACATACACAATACATAAAATCGATTTTGATATCGGCCACGTGCTCTGCTGTGCATGTGGTTTCCCGCAGTGGCGGAAGTTGTATTACGAAGTGCATCCGAACTCCATTTTGAAGCAAATGGTTTTGACAAGGCATTGGATTGTTCCAGTTTGCATCCTAAATCCATATTAGAACAGTGGAAGAATCATGAAGAGGGTTACGTCCAACAATGGTCGAACACAGCCTGGTGAGGTGAGTGAGGTGAGGTATGTAGGCCTATTCATAGGACCCTCGTATTAATTAACCTTTAATTGTCTCTATGCGCTTGAGAATTCAACAATATAAATAATGGTAGCTTTATTATAATACACATTAATGTTTTAAGCAGATACAATTCCAAAATATGATGTAGTAATGAAGTTGCGCTTTATTAATATCATATGTTTAAATTTTCACGATGACATTATCAAGTCCTTCGTGGTCGAGCGGTCTAAGGCGCTGGTCATATGGTATACGTGATAGCGGCGCAGTGCACCGTGGGTTCGAGCCCCGCCTCTGCCTAATTAAATGTCCTTCTTTTTTTAATTTCATATTATGTTAGGGAAATGTGGCTGGGAGAATGTATGTATGGCGAAGAGTGGTGTGGTTTAGGCCTAAAGGCATGTAGTTCTCTAACCACTTGACACAGGTGGGCATGACATCTACCATCAACCATGGCAGCAGGTTGGTAAGTTGCTATGTTGAACATTTAAAGAAAAACAAATGCAAAGGTCAAATACTAAGAACTGATAAGCAAATTAATAAAATTAATGTCCACAGTATGCTTTACGAGTACACGTTATGATTGAATAAAAGGATATTTAAGAATAGCTTTGCGTAAGATTGTTTTTCGTTGGCCAAATTCACAATCTTAATTATATCCATATGCAAATAAAAGAAATGCAAACATACCTAGTTTTATATAGAATAGCAGATTCATACGTAGTGGTAATAACAATGAAAATTATTAATTTAGACTTCAACACTACTTGTTTATTTCGCTTACCGGGAGCGCATTCGAGGAACTTCCTCGTCATTAGCCGATGTTGTTAGCTCTGATGTTTTCTTGGAAACGGCTAAGGACCAACCTGATCCATAAGAAGATCGAACTCAAAAGTTACAAAGCAAGCTCATTAAGCTCTTGAAAGAACTAAAAGAGCAGGGTGCCATAGACAACAAGACATATTGGAAATTATATCCAACGGTAGCGAATGTCCCTAGATTTTACGGAGTGATTAAGATACTCAGGCGGTGCACCCATCAGGCCAATTGTCTCGAGCATTGGTGCAGTAACTTACAATCTTGCTCTGTTTGTCGCAGACATCCTCTCCCCGCTTATAGGTAATACGGAACATCACATCACAAATTCTCAGACATTTGTTGAAAGAATCAAAGATCTCAAGTTAGAGCCCGATGAGTCTATTGTGTCTTTCGATGTATCAGCTCTATTCACCTCTATAACGGTGAACGAGGCCATTACGGTGGTTCGCGAGTTATTGGAAAGTGACGACACCTGGAAGAAAGAGACAGCAGAAAATCTTGATGTGGACAGTGTTATCCAACTACTTGCATTTTGCCTGAACACCACTTATTTTGTATTCAGAGGGAAGTTTTACCAGCAGAAAGATGGATGCGCGATGGGAAGCCCCTGTAACCCGTCGGTGGCCAACGCGTACATGGAATTCTTCGAAACGAAAGCTTTGTCATTAGCTCCTCACCCGCCGCGGTTGTTTCTTCGATATGTCACCTATTCTTTGAGAATTCACCAGTCACATCAACAGGCAGGAATAAGAACATTCAAATCACCAGGGGGAGACGGACAACTTTCTTTCCCCGATACTTTAATCGTACGGGTTAGCGACGGCAATGTGAAGATCAAAATCTTCAGAAAATCTACAAACACAAAAATACTTAAATACTTGAGTTTTGAGTCGCCCCACCCTCTAGAACACAAATTAAGCGTGGTCAAAACGTTGATTCACAGAAGTGAAATAGTGATGGATCCATCCGATAAGGAAGAGGAGGTATCGCACATTAAGTCAGCGCTCCGAAGTTGCGGATACAGAGATTGGACGTGCTCGTGAAAAGAAGGATACATCAAACCCACAGGAAACTGTGTCCGAGTCCGCGAATAGGGCTTTCACTGTCACCTTGCCTTACATCGAAGGCACGTCTACGTAGAGCATTCAACACAGCAGGTGTGCCTACCGCATTTAAACCCCATCAGACATTACATCAGACCTTGGTCTCCCCGAAAGACAAGGTAGACAAGTTGAAACAGTCGGGAACAGTGTACAAAATTGCATGTGCTGATTGTCACGCCACATACATCGGAGAGTCTGGCAGGAAGCTAGAAAACCGACTTGCAGAACATAAGTCGAAAGCGGCTGGCTCTAAATCGGCTGTACAAGAACATGTAAAAGCGAGCAAGAACACGCACCAAATAGACTGGGACAACGTAAAAGTACTGGAGAAAGAAACAAAAGAATTTCCCAGGAGGGTTATGGAAGCTATCCAGATCAAGCAGCAGGGACCTTCATTGAACCGAGCGGCACCAGGGGCTGGAAACTTCCGACTTCGGTGACGTCATCAAGTGTGATGTCACCTGATCAGGTTGGTCCTTTGCCGTTTCCAAGAAAACATCAGAGCTAACAACATCGGCTGATGACGAGGAAGTTCTCAAAAGCGCACCCGGTAAGCGAAATAAACAAGTAGTGTTGAAGTCTAAATGAATAATTTTCATACCTATTTTTGTTTAAATAGCCTCATATTTGTGAATATTTTTTGCTTACTAAGTTTAAACATAAATACCACGTATTAATTCGTAATAATTATCAATAGCAGAAGGGCTCTTATCCGTACTTTCCTGAGATGCGCATGTTAACCAAAAGAATAAAAATACAGAACACTGAGCTTCTTTGATAATTGGAATTCAAGTACTAGTCAAATGTCTCTATGGGAAAACAAATCTTGCAATATTTTAAACTAAAATGACTAATGCTAAATCTATATAGATAAAAAAAGGAAGAGGTCACCCGAGACAAAGTATTGTTCCCTAAAATAGAAATCTCTTTTGAATTTTAAAACATACACACTGCGAACATTTAACAAAATTATTTTACTGTGAAGATCTCTCACCTTTGGCAAAAATGTATATCTCTGTTACATTAATGTTTTTACCTTAAAATATGTGTTGTATTATGCTAGCCATGCGTTGGCCTTTCAGGAACATTATCTAGTTCTTTATCATGAATACGACTTCCTATCCTTATAATCATACTATCATTCTCAAGGTTGTACTATACATGCACACTACTCAAAACAATATGATTTTTTTACCTCATCTTTCAATTAGTTAAAGGGGCTCTCAGTTATTTTTTAAATTAAACACCGTAATAATAACCCAGAAATGAAAATAAAACATTTATTAATTGTCATCAACCACAAGGTCTATTAAGATTGCATTATTAGGAAATCTTATAGAATTTATGCGCCCTAAAAGCAATGTACTTACCATTTTCTCACAGTTCTTCAAATTTTTTCGCCCTTTTTTATTTACTAATTCTTTTTGCCGCCCCTTCTTCTTTTGGCCGCCATTCTTTTGGCCGCCCCTTCTTCTTCCGCCGCCCCCCCGTTTTTGCCGCCCCTACTTTGACCGGGGCTAACGCCCCAAAGGCCCCCCCAATAAAAAATACGCGCATGCTACTATTGTCAGTGCGAATTTCATTAAGATCCTAAAACTTCTAAATACGTATAGTGAATGAACTGGACGAGAAATTTCTAAAAACGTATATAGTGAATGAACTGGACGACAATATACTCAAATGTTCTTGAAGCAATTTCAAATGTATTAAGTTACAAGAGAATGTTCTAACAATATGTATTCGAGTTGATTTTAGCATAACTGTGGGTGAATGTTTGGTTCAGACATTACTTGAGAGGCGTTATCAAGTTTATTAATCCACAATTAAGATCTTATCTATTACTGGCAAGTATATCGGTGCTGAAACTCTCGGATGATGAAATTTCAATGTATCGCTGAAATTGAAATTCAAGATAGATAAAGTAACAAGAAGCCACTTATGAAATTCAATAGTTGATGAATATTCATAACCCTCATATGCAAAGGATGACTACAGCCGCAAGAGTACAAAATGTAGTCTCCCAATCAGTATTTTCCAGATTAGCAGATGTTAAAAAGGATTTGAAATTTTAAATGTCAAGATTAGAAAACGATTATTAATGTTTATTCTGTTATGTTTACAAATACGAGGATGTGAATGTTGGGGATTGAAGATGATGAGGTCTGCATTCAAGGACATGTAGTTTACCTTGGAATTTTTTACTGCATTAGAGAAGTTTCGAGATAGCCCCCAAGATAGACCAGTATGAAATGCACTTTAAATACGATATCGGAAACTATTGCACATACAGAACTACAACTTAAGCGTAGTTTTAAGCAATATTGCATACGTAAATACAATTCAGGATTCCACTTACATAAATCTATTAAGTATATGCGTTAATTTAAAACCACTTTCATTAAAATCCATACTCTAATTAAATTATAGAAAGGTAAGCTTAATACAAAAATTTTCAATTGTGATTTTCTAGAAATGGGTGTTTTTCGAGATAGACCAGTATGTGATGCGTCCGACGAATTGATTTCATTATCCAGCTTGATTTCTCAACTTTACAGCTACGATATCAAAATTAAAACGTAATAATTATGAATGCCAAGATAATGGTTGTGAGGAAACAGGTCAATTCTGTCATTAAGAGCTTTAATACATCAAAAGGTTTTTATATTTCCAAGCTGAGCAACCTGGTTATTTCGATGTCATTGTCACATTATTATCACCT
Source organism: Amphiura filiformis (assembly GCF_039555335.1). Taxonomy (NCBI): domain Eukaryota; kingdom Metazoa; phylum Echinodermata; class Ophiuroidea; order Amphilepidida; family Amphiuridae; genus Amphiura; species Amphiura filiformis. The sequence continues at coordinate 8,013,898 of NC_092640.1, read as the reverse complement.
AATGAAACACATCGTACCCTTGCTAATTTGTGTTACATACTTCTCTGAGCAATCACATTAACAACACACGAAATACCATGATGCATAATTTTATGACGTCAATGTGAAATTGAGATATATGTAAATATGATGTTATAAACATTCAGAAAAAATCACCTCCAAGGTCACTAGGATTTGCTCATTTGGCTGTGCACAATTCTTTAATTTAGATTATATAATCTTGCAAATAGTTAAAGGGACCCTTTGCAATAAACATGAATATGCTATAAATTAAATCGATTGAAACATGCCTATAGAAAGAAAGAGAAAACCTTTTCTTATTATAGTTCATCTAGGTTATTGAGAATGCCATATTAGGTAATACTGCAAGATTTAGGCGGCACTGTTTCAAATCTGTCACTGTGAATTTCAAAACAATCCGGAAACTTCTAAAAACGTATACATATGTGAATGAACTGGACGAGAAGAGGCAAGAGGACGATGAGCTCTTGCTCAACAGCTACTGAAGCATTTTGAAATGCATTAAGTTACAAAAGAATGTTTTAGCAAAATGTATTCGAGTTGATTACAGTATTGAATGCATGGTTAAGACATTACTTCTGGATCTGGATCTGGTACAATATTCTCAACGCTCTTAAAGAGCCAAGCAAGAAGAATCTGTGATGTGCGCTAGGGTATTTTAGTCCTTTTGCCGTTGCGTAGATTATTATCTTGTGTGATTGCAATGGTTGACATGGTAGAGAGTGTCAATCCTTTAAGGTCTGCGGGAAAAAGGATAACTTATGACAGATGTCTTCAGCTTATATGCATGGCTGTAGTTGTTTCTAGATAGGCGTGTGACCGGTTGTAAAAATTTTCCTGCCGGTATGGCAGCCTGACCATGATGAATTTTGTGGAACATTGATAGTCGACCAGCTTTTCGTCTGTTTTCAAGTGTATCCCATTGAAGGGCGTCCAACATGGCTGTAACACTGCTTGTGCGTCTGAAGGCGTATTCAAGTTATTGACACACAATTCAGATTCAGCCTATTGCTAGCAAGGAAATGAGACTCGGGTGATGAAATTTCAATATATTGCTGTAAATAGAAATTCAAGAATGTTAAAATACAAGAAACACATCTTTGGAAATTCAGTAGCTAATGAATATTCATATCCCTCTCGGTGCAAAGGATACTACAGCCGGAAGATCACGTATGTTGCCCACCAAAAATTCAGATTTGCCTTTTTTATTACCAAATTAACTATTACCTTAAAACAACAGTATAAGCATGCCCAGTATCGATCTAAATGTTCTGAAGTTAGTATTTCTTGAATGCAAGATAGAGAAATGGTATTAACATTTAATATACTTTTTGTGGATAAACTGATTATGATGTTAAAGATAGAAGATGATATGTTGTCATTCAAGGACATGTATATAGTTTACCTTGGAATTTATTTGCTATTATTAGATTACGAATTGATCTTTAATATTGCTTTGTTCATACAACTCGCGACACACAGCGTCATCATCCTTATATCTTCGTGTCAAAAATTGCCGTGATAGTACGGCGAATCCTCTCGTTTTTCAACAGCTACGCGTGGCGATTATGTTCGAGATAGGCCGAGCGACTCAGGCTAAGCATACCATTTACACCATATGACTATCATAATGAGATACCGCAGTGTTTCTATTCTACACATTATTACGATTTGCGCATGCTCTAGTACCCCATATGATGTTGTTATGACAAGAAAATTCGAGTTGTTTTCAGGTAAAACCCAGGTTTGGTTTCCAATACATTAACTTGAAATGTAATACACTAATTAGCGGCCATGGCTGTTTGCTGTGGATATATTTTACTGCATTTTATGCGTAAAGATTTTGAATCGTAAATCAAAATTGTGATATATTTAATTTTGAGAATTAAAATTATATAAAAGCTCTTATAAAGGAACACGTTTAGCCCATTCAGCTAAGGTCCAGGTGCTTGTATAGAATATTCAATCACACGTCTATAACACAATGCATATGTAAACTTTCTTTATCTGTGTCAATAATAGAATATTGATTTCAATATAATTGAATACATTTTTAGTTTGTACTTTACCACTGAGCAATCTAGCGATCGATTTCTAGCCAATCAGATAGGAAACCTTTTCTTGCGTTCGGTGAAATACCAATGGCGCCCGTCGCTCACCAACGGAGTATGGAGCTGTATGGAAAAAATAATTATAATATAGGGTGTTGACACTGTGCGACATCAAAAGATTCCAATTTGATTTGTTTAATTCGAAGCGTGTTGCTTACTTTTATTCATTAAAACCCTGAAAATGTATCGATAAATCTCACATCCAAGATAAAACAGATAAAGTATTTCCGAAGTTTCTCGGATACCGATACTTTGACTAGGAACTACTAGGAACGTTGCTTCTATTTTACAACAGATATCATTCGCGTACAACAACAGACATGAAATTGATCACTGCAGCGTATAAAAATAAAGCCAAATGTAAAAAATAATATCTTAGATATTGTATTCAAAACTTGTATTATTGTAATCAAACCATAATAACAACGAATTTCAATTGTTTGGTAAAAGTAGTTTACAATCTTGCGAGATTTGAAGTGATTCCCCAAAACAAAAAACTATCTAAGAAGGAGGTTATGGCTGATGGCTTTTGTTAATCCCATTCCAACAATATCCAAGAATATTCAATTACAAGGTGCGTGCAAAATATGTTCAAAATTACAAGTGATGCAATAGCAGGATTGCTCTCGTATCAAACCTTATTTTCTAAATTGTGCAGTTATTACAATTAAAAAAGTAAACAAAAAATAATATGCCATATTTCTTGTTTTGTGGAAACAGGTCAATTTTGTCATTAAGAGCATTAAGGTGGTATTGCACTCCTTGATAAATAACTATTTTTTTGCATTTTTCTCCACCCCCCCCAAAAAAAACCGAACACTGGTTACAATAGTAATGTAAATTATAGGGGGAAGGAATCCAGTTACTGCACTGGAATTTCAGTGACTCAAGACAAGCGGTACGCTATTTATGATAAGAGAAGAAGTACCTCTAGAAAGTACCTCATTTCATTACATATTACAATGAACCACTTCTCTTGAATCACTGACATTTCAGTGAAGTAATTGAATTCCTTGCCCCTAGAATATACATAACCTTTGTTACCGGTGTGTAGTTATTTTTTTAGAAAAACGCAAAAATGGTGACAAAATTTATCACTGGGTGTAGTACCACCTTAACACATTAAAAGGATTTGTTCTTATTCCAAGTTGAGTAACCTGGTTATTTCAATGTCAAGGTCACACATTATTATCACCTAATGAAACATCGTACCCTTGCTAATTTGGGTTGCCTACGAGCGTACATCTCTAAGCAATCTCATTAACAACACATGATTCAACATGCTACACAATGACGCCAATGCGACTCATAATATCGAAATAAGGGCCGCTACACACCCCGAGTATTCGACGTAGAATATTCGATGTAAGATGTCTTCGTTATTCAATCTATTAAAGTTCTAACGAATGTTTGATGAGGTAAAATCGATAATAATTATATAACGTTCAATGGCTGGTAGAATTGGGAATAAATTAAATAACGAATACAGGTTACATCAAATATTCTATATCCACTAAACAGTATGTAGCGGCCTTTAATGTAAGTATGATGTTGTAAACATTATGAAAATCAAAATCGAGTCACCTTCAAGGCTACTAGGATTTGCTCATTTAGCTGGCTGTGCACAATTCTTACAATGTACAATCATACAATTACATTTGAAAGTGTTTTGTATAAAATATCACACTCACCAACTTAATTATTTTAATGGAGATTATTGAACTAATGTACAGTAAGCCAAAAAATTAAGGTACCAGCTATGTTTACCCCATATATATACTAACCAAAGACAGATATGTCATAATTGGAACCAACAGTCAATAACTGCATCTTTTAGCTCGAATTTAAGACATCATTCGTTGAAATTAATCAAGAATTAAAGACACGACGATCCAATAACAACGGAAGATGCCAATTCAAAAGTTGCAGTTTGCTTCATTGCATGCCCTAATGTTTGTACACAAAGCGTTCGCGAAAGAGAACTAGCGCCGTGCTTCCATTGATTAGCACGTTAAGGGTATACGATGTATTGTTGGTCGAAGCAGCAAAAAAATGTAGTACACAGCATCTTGCGAATGGTAGTGAGCTTTAGCAAAAATTGTATTGCTCAATTCATAGCGAGCGTGTAGAAGAATTCAAATGTCACAGATATACTTTTGTAAGTCCTGTGGTTCTTGAGTTGTAACAACAACACTTTTATAAAATGTACATAACTCATTAACAACAATAAATTAAACAAGTTTTCAAAGTATATGATTTGTAGAATAAACTTTTGCAAAACACCAAAGTGTTATTTTTCAATAATATATTGATTCAGATAATGAAAATCCATATTTTTTGGCTGCTTCGACCAACAATACCTCGTATACCCTTAAAGCTAGCGTCGTGCTTTCATTGATTAGAACGCAAAAGTGCAACTTTTTATTTCGTTTCTTCATTAGGTTTTAGATCACCGTTTTCTTTAATTCTCAACCAATTTCAACAAGTAAGGTCTTAAATCAGAGCTAAAGAGTATAGTACATGTATTGGCTGCTTGTTTTAATTTGGACACATTTGTCTTTATTATATAATATACAGGGTTGAACACAACTGGTACCTTAATTCTTTGGCTTACTGTATTTAATCAAGTAAGTGATTAACTTGGCTTTTGTTATGGCTATCTAAGGTGCGTTACCAGATTCTAACACAGACTACATCTGATCATCATTATCATCAGTATCGCCTCCATGTCTAAACAACTTCAGAAGATACCACTGTCGTTAAAAACGTTTCCGTATCTATTCATATTTCTATATCATTTACTTTGTTTAGCTTTTGTCTTCTGCGATAACTTGGCTAAAACCTCATTTTGTTGAAACAAAACAAGATAAAAAATAACAATACAATTAACACTAAGCAAATAAGATGGTTTAATTTATAATCGTGTGATACTTGTTTTGATCCTAAAATATCGCTCAAACTTTGCATTTATTTTTGAGATGTAAGATAGAAACTTTTAAACTTCATGGGATCAATACATATCAACGTCATCGCCTATTTTTATTTTAAAACACATCATTGCAACCTAATTCTACAATGTTAATTTTGCTACCTTACGGTTCTTATATTGTATATTTCTGCAATATCATTACGTAACGATATAGTGTTTATTAAGGAGATGCATCTTTATAAAGATAACTACGAGGGTCATTCAAAAAGTTCTACCTGTTGGGTCATAACTTTTGTTTTGTTTAAGGTAGCTACTTGGAAATTTGCATACATTTAGTTCGTGATGTCACCTAAAAATTGTGAAAAAATCATGTCAAGAAGATTTTCAGATTTTTGTTGGTGACCTGAAAACTACAGTAAGATATGGTTCACCGGAAACGGTCAAAATATGTGACCATCCACCACGAAGTGGTAGTAAAATCGGCTCTAGACCATTTTCTGTTTATTGCAGATTTTGTAACAATGTACTTTCACCTTTAGAATGACACCTCAACCATAGTAGTACATTAGATGGTAGCAGACAGGGGACTGGGAAGAGATTAGTGGGCTGTTCCATTTGAAATCCATACACCCTCTTTGAAGATAATCTTTCACACCCGGGATGTTCACTTCAAATGGAGTCACCTATTCAGAAATGGACTGTGTGGATTTCAAATGGAATAGTCCAATACATTGGAGACCACTTCTAAATCGTGTCATAGGAAACCTCAGCCGTGCAAGGCACATGTTGTACTGAATTCATCATAACATAAAATTGCGCACAAACACGCAAACACACAAAATTAAAGTGTTTTCAAATTTTAGAGGAAACGAAAGTAATAATCTCTAGGCGAGATGTTGAAACGGAGAAGCATTCATTTCATAATGTTTTGATTATATTTATCCAGTAAAAAGATATTGATTACATTCAATATGAATAGAACATAATAAATATAATCTTATTTGATTACAAGGATTGCCCTGTCAGTGGGTAATATACAGTGAGCCAAAGAATTAAGGTACCAGTTATGTTCACCCCTGTATATTCTAAATAAAGACACATATGTCAAAATCAGTGATCTAAAACCTAATGAAGAAACGAAATCAAAAGTTGGACTTTTGTGTTCTAATCAATGAAAGCACGACGCTAGTTTTAACGTGCTAATCAATGGAAGCGCAGCGCTAGTTCTCTTGTTCACGGACACTTTGTCATGTTTGTGTACAAATCAATAGGGCATTTAATGCAGCAAACTGCAACTTTTAAATTGGTATCTTCCTTGGGTTTTGGGATCGCAGTGACTTTATTTCTTGAACAATTTCAACGAATGAGCTAAAAGATGCGGCTATTGGCTGCTGGTTCCAATTATGACATATCTGTCTTTGTTTAGGATATACAGGAGGTGAAAATAACTGGTACCTTAATTTTTTGGCTTACTGTATAGTTTGATACATACAATCTTGATGTTATACAGACCACAAAACAATTAAGGTACAATCGTCATGTAATTCTACAGATATATTATAATTACAACCAGCAGCTAATGGATGTATCTTTTATAGCTCGGATTAAAAAAACACCCTCACTATTTGAAATCGTTCAAGAAATAAAGACACGATGATCCAGACACCTTAAGGAGATGCGAATTTAAAAGCTGCAGTTTTCTCCATTGCACGTCCTATTGTGTTTTACACTAAATAATTCTTAAACAAGAAAAGTAGCCCTGTGTTTTCTATTGATTAACTCATTAACACTAGCTCTGTATTTCAAAATTGATTAGAATATAAAAGCGCAACTTTTTTTCGTTCCTTGCTTATGTTTTAGGTCATCGTTTCTTTAATTCTCACCCAAATTAAAAAAGCGAGGTCTTAAATCAGAGCTAATGTATACAGGTACTAGCTGACATTTTGACACATTTATCTTTGTGTCGAATATACTGAGGTGAAAATAACTGGTACCTTAATTATTTTGAGGGCTGCATATGAACATTGGATGTATCGTGAAATGGCATGTTTTTGGTCGTACGGGAGTCAAATGTTCAACTTACTTCGATTTGGGCAAAAATAGTGGCAAATTACTGATCTTTAATATAAGAATCAAGAAACGGTATAGAACTTACGTTCTAGAACTGTTTCCTGACCTGTTATGTGCAATTGAAGTCAGGGATCAACACGGGCATATGGCCACCCAATGGCCGTTGACCTTGTTTGCACTCTATCTCATTGAACACAGTTGATAGGCAAAACTATTTCTTTTCTGATTCTATTAAATTACACAAACGATTTGCTACCACTTGAGCCCAAATCGGAGTAAGTTGAACATTTGATTCACGTACAGCCCAAAATGTGTCATTTTACCTAAACATTAGAGTTTTGTAAATAACTCAATAACGGCAGGTCGTAGATAGCACAAACTATACATTTTGTTAATCAGACGGGTAATTTTACATACGCTCGTATCAAGATCAAAGCATTTCCAATTTTTCGCTCCTGTGTGACCTCTTGTACCCTCTAGCGAAAAATTTGCCCTACAGTTGGAGTCAACTACCCCCTAGCAGTCATCTTGAGGGTCTATACTAACATCATACTGTCTCCAACACTGGTTGACACGAGTGTTGAACTCCATTTTTCAAAACATCTTGCCCCTAGACTATAAAACACATAGCCTAAACAACTACAACCTGAACAATCTCAATTTTTATTCCCTACCTTTTTATTTTGTCAAAACCAGACATTTGTAAAACATTGTTATTTAAACGAATAAATCTAACGCCTCTACGTCTATTTGTATGAACTCTATTCTTCGTCGTAGGAGCTTGTTCGTCAGGGATTGTTCGCAGAAGATATGATTTGTGTGCTAACTGCCAGGATTGATTTATTTTTGGGAGGGGGTTGATTTTGTAAAAATTTACCTTTTTTGGACCTTTTTGACCAAGAAAGCATAAAAAACACAATTCCAATGCCTTTTAATCATACCCTTTTAAATTGCATCCCTTACCTTGACACCTTTGTACAGAATATTGAAGTAAACCTGGCAACATATAATCAACATTATAGTCGATTGAGATTGATGACATTCATTCATTTCATTTTCTTTACGTGTTGTAACTCATGCATCTTAATTTAATTACATTCCGGCTTTCTAATCGTGATAATGGATCTTCTTCTCTGTGTTTGTCAGGGAAATAATAATTACAATGACATTAAACCATTCTTTAAAAACATTTTAAATATGATGTACTGTATTGAATTGTCTATTTGGTGATCATTCCGGAGTGCACGTAAAGAGTGCTCCAAACATTACCAGAGTCGAGCAAACTGGGCTGGGGTGTCGACTCTGCTCAAGCGAGTTCCAATATAAAAGGCACCGCAGGGCAAGAAAGCCCAATGACCTTGACACAATTATAGAAATATGAGGACATCAAAATTGTCCTCATATTTTTTACTGTCTTCACATTTTACATGTAGTATAGAATAATGTCCTCTCTTATAGTAGTTTCGCAGAAAGGAATTCGCCTAAGCGACATTGCGTTTACAAAAATTACATAAGCAAAAATACATAAGCAATAACAACCAAAAATCAAAAACAAGTGTTTTTAAGCGTTTCTTGAAAGACGTTTGTAGACGAGGCTCCCCTTTCACGTTTTTTTTTCAAAAATGTTTGAATATAACTGTAAATAAAAAGCGTGAAGATTAAAAAAAAGTTAAAATGAAAAACTGCCGCTTATGCTTAATAAGGATCAACAAAGACTTAATCTTGAAATTATTTTTAGAAATGTAAATGTACTGTAAAGTAGTAAGCTACTTTGTCAGTACAAACGCGTAATCCATATACAATGGATATCAGTCAAAACGCATTCGTTTGATAATTGTTTTCTCCAATTTGTTTTAATCTTACGTCATATTATCGGAAGCCATGTCAGATTCGATGCTCTTGAGCAAACCAAAGTATAATAACTATAAACACATGAAGTTATTAAAACCGTCAACCTTCATAAATATCTGTTAGAAGAGATGCATTTATGTATGACTTCGTTTTAATCATACTTCATCTACGTATAACATAAGCTTATACTACTTCCAGCTGCAGACATAGTAAAACACGTGGGGACTTACCTACTTAGATTTGGCGCAATGCGCAGTTGCTAGGTGTACAGAAATCACATTTCTGCGTTTTTATTAAGCTCAAGTGGGTACTGATCAATGCTTTCAAGCATGACAGTATATGAATTCAATATGTTTTTTTTTTTCAGCAAACGAGGCTAGTGCGTGATCCGATAACTATCGATTATTTTTCGTATTCAAAACTGAAGTAAAAAAACAACATTATCAGCTGAAAGTAAATGGTTGTATCTTTATAACATATTTAAGGGCTTTCTTTGCTTCATAGCCGTTTTATTGTCATAGTTAAAATGTAATGAAAGTTGGTGCCAATATTATTACTACTGGGATAACTTATGTTTCAGTGAATATCAAAAGAAGATGGCTCACGAATTGAATCTTTTACTTTCATGTCCAATATTGTATAAAACCTTTGTTATTGCAGATTATCTTGTTAAAATAACTTTCCTGTATTCAATCATGGGTATTGATATTTTGTATGCAAGGTATGTTTTGACGATCATGAGGACTTGTTTTAAAGTAAAGGTGGTATGGTGGTTGACATCAGATTAATTCAAAGATTTCTAGAAAAGGTCACACCAGTCAGTTTAGGTAGTCCCTTTTCAGTTTAACATAATCCTACTTGAAGAATGATGCACATCTATTTCGGGTTAGGATTGATAGATTTAATCACCAATGAAAGATTTTAAGGATTGGAACACTTTCTTCCAACACTTAACATGGTGCTAAATATGAAGTGTACAAACTTGTGTATGTTGATAAATGGGTATACATTAGAATAAAACGCATTCTAAAAAATAACGTTAGAGTTAGGGTTTAGGGAAATTTATGTAACGATTAGGATTAGGGATGAGGTTAGGATTGGGGTTAAAGTTAACATTTAATATGGTTAGAGTTAGTATTAGGGATAGGGTGAGCTTAGAGTTTAATATGATTAGAGGTATAGTTAGGTTATGTTATGTGGGTTATGTTTATGGTTAGGATTATGGCTGTATATTTCTTGAATTTAGCAAGCGAATATGATAACACTGTTAAACTTAAATTAGTAAAAAAAGTATAAGTCGACTAATTTTCGACTAATTAGGATTAGCATGATACAGATATAATTTTGTTATTCAAGAAAAATAATGCTGAAATTATGTATTTATAGTGCTAAAAGAACAGCAATGTTGGGCTATTCCAGAAAATTAATGGACCCCCCCCCCGAAGAAGGCGTATAAATTTTATCACAAAAAAATGGGAATTCCTATTTTGACAATAAAATGATTAAAAAATTGGGAATTCCCAGTGTCCCGAAAGAAGACAGGCAAATTTTTGCCAAAATTGCCAAAAATGAAAAGGTGTCCTTTTCTTGGGAGTTACCATGTCTTTTTTAGGGTTGTGAAAATAATCACCATTTTGGGGGGAATTCCCAGAGCAAAAAGAAAATGGTGAATCATTTTGGGAATCCCATGTCTTCTTTGGGGGGTGCCTTTATTTTCTGAAATAGCCAATTATTTCACATTTATTTACATCATTTCTAAATATTTTCTTGACTTATAATATTCAGTTTGTAAAGAATAAGATTTTCGATAAAATAATTAGGCATTTAATTAGTCATTCAATTAGTAATCAATTAGTAATGCACGTAAATGACTAATTAAATCACGATAAATGGCGAAGTCATAAATTCACCATTGGTCATGCAATTTCTTATTCTTTACAAATTAAATATTATGAGTCATGAAAATGTGTTGAATTATGCAAATTAATGTGAAATGATAATACTGTTCTCTTAGCACTATGTTTCTTGAATAACAAAATTGTATCTTGTATGACTAATTCTAATTGGCCGAAAACTAGTTGAATTAGACCTTTTTGACTAACGACTAACTTCAGTTGAACAGTGAACATGGTTCCAAAGTTTGGGCTTAGTTTTCAATATTGTATATAGAGATTGAAAATAAATATTGTATATACTTACACCTGTTCCCTACAATGTATGCTCAAATTTACTCTTAGAAAGTTTTGTGTATTCGAATTGCCGGATTTTACACAGTTGGATTGCCACTACTCTTGCTCCAATGTAAGTGCGTGGATCCAGTACACTTGCCTTATCCCTAAGTCAGAGGATGATTTAAGGAAGCCCCATCATGCACTGCAAACGTGTTATCACTAGAGTTTCAACTGCCACTTTACTTTTCAAATCCCATTGAATTCTGTGCAAAAGATGTTGTTTAAGAATTGTGCGTGTGTCATTATTATTTGGTCGATTTCAGAACAAAAGTGATGTATGCATAAAGGATAATTCACACCTTCTGTAGGTAACATAAAATGTGAAATCGATTAGCATTTTGAATGCGTTCTTATTGTAAATATATCAGTCCAAATTCAAATTTAACCATGCCCGTCAATGCAATGTGCGAGCAGTGGTGTCATGTTCACTCACACAGCTGTGCTAACCGCAAGTCAACACAGTGGCGTGGTGGGAAGTGCTTAAATCATCCTCTGTCCCTAAGTGTAGAAGGTAACTTTCTGGTTGGATTAATTTCAAATATTTACTAATTAGTTTACCTTTCTCGATCATTAACTTTCAGAAATGAATTAATTCAAAACAATAATTATTGCCAGCAATTGATGGTCTAAATATGTATTTTGTGGCCTTTTGAATATCTTCCCGTTGTATGGCCACATCGTCAGCCAACTACGATAATAATATTATCAGAATTAGTAATGTTGAGAACAAAGTATATACAAAACATGATTCAAACATGCATCAGTTACGTAATCACCAATTATTTCTGATTAGTCTCGTTCATTTGTTATAATCATTTGTTCTTGTGCAAAGATTGGTGAATAAATATTTTAATTGCGTGTCGGATCAATATCTTGTACTTTGTTCTCAAAAGTACATAAATCACTACTTATCGTAATACGATGGTTGGATGACGACATACTGCTAAACAGCCAAGGTCGAATTCCTTACTTTCTATTTTGAAGTTGTTCTGGGAATATTTCCCTCAAATCTACTAGCATATCTAGCCTTGAGGATAAAAATACCGTTACAAGAATAAAATCAACATATTTTTTTCTGTTGACACTCAGATAATAAGCTCTGTTCATAGAACCTGGCTATTGTCAGCTGAATTACGAGAAATTGGAACAGAATATTGTTCGTTGTATCCTGCCCCGATTTCTCTAACTCTCTCAATACAAGTATCCTTTGTGCGCCTCGGTCTGATTTGGTTAAAAAGACAAATATACGCGCTTATTTTCTTTAGTGTTGCAAAGTATTTTGTTTGGCTTTCATTTATTCGTGAAAATTAACTTTGTCGATGACATTGACAAACCTGCCTTCTTATATCAATTTCAAATTATCGAATCTCAAGTTTTTGTCATGTTATTCAATCAAACTCAATTTACCTTGCAGTCAGTTTCTGACTTGATTTGTATATATTACCAGACTCTGGTTATTGACTCCAACTTGACACCAAAACCAATCACAATTCGTTTTCTGATCACAAGTTGATTTAAAAATAGCTGTTTTCTACAAATTTATTCTGAACTCACTGAAAATGAATAAAACGGTCTGTGGTTCGGAGCCGTTGTTTCATTACTATAAAATAATTAATTGGTAAATATATATATTGTGTCAAAATATCAAACAATTAAAACATTTATTCAATCATTTCCATTCGAGCACAACCCAAGTCAGGCTTAAAAAGGCATAAGTCACCATGGGGAATATAAATACAGCCACATGTCCCTACAAATTAACCTCCTACTTAAAAATACACACGGCAATAAAGTGACCACTCCAAATTATTATTTAGGATTTATAATTGATTGAATCGAAGTCATTAACACTAGAACTACTGAGCCATATTTTGTAACTCGGATTACGAAGGGGGGGGGGTGTTACAACCGCACTAATTTCCAATTATAAACGTCATATATAGCTAATGTATTGTTATGGGTCTCTTCTATCCAGTGATATCAAAAGAAGTACAAACATTACCCATATAATGTCACTATGAAGTCACAATGTGAGGGCGTCCATGCAAATGTGGGAAATATGTACATGCATAGGCAACAATTGATGTTCGGCTAAATATTCTACACAAATGCGATTTTCACCAATGTTTTTTCTCAATATCAAAGGAAATGGCTATTTCAACCTAACTGACAAGTAAAAAGTCAGTAGCTCTTGGAATAATTTGACTAGAGTAAAATGAAAATCATTGATTTTACGGTAAAAATTCCCCCTATGGTCGGCATGTCCTGCCCTCGGGTAAGCTGCTGGGGTAAAGATTATATCATTAAAATGAGCGCAAAGGATGGATCTACGATTAGCTGAGGTCGTGTGGAAGTAAACGCGTGCGTTTTTTGTGACGGATAAAAAATCTTGAGGGGTGCAGTCCCTTCGTTGGTCTAGGGTTAAGTAAAATCTTATAACGGATACACCTCTAATAAGCACCAACAAAATCAATATACTCTTAGAGAGGCCACTTTGTGGCAGATAGGGTGCCGTGAATCAGTTTGAACAAAGGTGCCAGCCGGGTTAGAATTAATCATCAGAGTATCCAACATCTGTTTAACCCGACTGACAATTTTGAAAAGTGACGTGGACTTGGTTTAAAAATGCAGGTTTTTTTTAAAAGAGAAAATGCCAAATTTTAAAGTAGCCATAACTTCAACAGAAAATTGACTGCAACCTTAATATTTGCTCTAAATAATAGAGAGCATATTTTAAATCTGTGAACAAAAATATTCCATTAAACCATAATGAGGTACATTTAGCAACCACATTTCCCGCCATTTTTCAGTCGATTTTGATGGCAAACTGCCAAAAACGATCATTACCTGTTGACCTCTGATTTACAAGAGGTCATAGGTCAAAAACCTTTGGTTTCAGGAAGTTGACATGATGGACTTTTTTGGTGTACACATTCATATCATTGCATTTGTATACTTATTATTTAAAATATGTAAAATTGACCTCTTTTGGTCAAAAATGATCAAAATCATCAAAACAATGCATTTCACCCAAAATATTGCATCAAAATATAAAAATGAAATTTATTTCTTAACAAATATTTAATAAACATGTGACATGTATAATTCTCCATGGCAAATATGGAGTTCATACTATATTTACTTTCAAAGTTATATCTGTTTTAATAAATGGTATTTTTGGTTCACAGAAATCACAAAAATAACATTTTTCAAACCAAATATCTCAGCTAATTATGCACGGAAACCTTAACTGTGGCCTCTCTGCTAAAAGGTACGAAATCGTAATTTTGTAAATAAATTAATGTGTTTTGATATTGGTTGTAGATGCATTAATACAGGGTGTCAAAAAAAAGAGGCCCTCATTGCGCCTTCTTTTTCTCCTATTTCTGAAAAGTTGATTAAATATATTTTGGTATGTAAAGAAACCGTTAAGAAACCGTTAATCATTAGCTTTAATAAACCAACAGAATTATTTCAATCGACTCACAACTTTTGAAGATATGCTCTTTTAAATAAAAGTATCCGTTTTTCACTCTGTCCACGGATAGCAAACAGAGTGGTTGGGATGGCTCATGCTGCGGAGTGGCCTGCACGATCACCAGACCTCACACCGCTTGATTTTTCCCTTGTGGTAAAATCCAAGATCTTCGCAAGCGTATTACTGAATGGATTCGCAAGTATCCGGCGCACAAGGATGGTACGCAACGTAATTGATGCAATGAGGACCAGGGCTGAAACCTGTGTTCGCCAAGGAGGCAACCAGGTAGAGGGCAGAGCAACACAGTAAACTCACTTCAGAAGAACCAAAGACAAACCAAACAGCCTTTTAGGGCTACATTTTGTCCTAAAAAGAGAAATGGCTTATATTGTAAATAAAAAAGAAAGCAAGAAACAACAAAGTAAGAAACATAATAAAACAAAAAGGCGTAAATAACTAAGAAAAAAAGTAATTGCAAGTAAAGCAAAAGAAGTCCCATTCGGCATCCATTTTACCCACAAATTACACCATGAAAAAAATTCATTGCCCATAGACCCACCGGAAAAGCCCATTCCATAAATAAAGTTATTTTATAAAGTTATCTTTGAGGAATATTAGATATTCATTCATGGTAAGTGTACTACTTCTCAATCTTTGAAGTAGACAAACCTTCTCCGTGGACAGAGTGAAAACGGGTACATTTCTATAAAAGAGCATATCTTCCAAAGTTGTGAGCCGATTGATATAATTATTTTGGTTTATTAAAGCTAACGAGAAACAGAGGGCGCAATGAGGGGCCTCTTTTTTTTGAACACCCTGTACATATGAACAGACAAATACTCAAAAACTCATATTTCCTTTAAACACGTGAAATTTAGTTGTTCATATATGTCAATAGCTGTCCCTTTATTTCGATCTAATGCTTGACAAAATTACAACAAGTCTAGCGACTCATACATATTTGATCAAGTTACAAGCTATAATTATTATAAATCAATGATCTTTTCATGAAGAAATCAAAAAAGCTATATAGATCTACTAAGTGATAACGATGCCTTTTCTGACATCTATCTGAATTCCAGCTTGGAATAGGAAAATAAACAAATCATGTAGTAAAACACCTTAATTACTAACGTAATGAAGTAACTTAATTATGTTAACAATAGTCTGTAAGCTGTTAGTGCTTATTTTCACCATAACTTTTAGCTTTTTAGAGATTTCGTATCATTTGGCCTTGGTAATCTATGCTTTTGAAATATAAAATAATTTTGTAATTGCAGAACTTGTAATATGGAGGAAAAAGGTACACAACAGTTACTATTGCTAATAAGGAAGATAGCCCAGCCGTTTTAGCATAATCATCATCATCCTCAACAACAAAAGATACATTTTAACCTCAATATAGAATACACCGCCATCCCACTCTTCTCTGCATGTCTGTATCTTTTACGTAATTTACCCGAGAATGCACAACTTCAGCCCAATATTGTGCCATTTAGAACACCTAGCCAATCGGTCAAGAACCTAGTCCTTACGCTCTGATATCGATTTGATGTATATTTCTTTCATATGGTCATCATTTTTTACGCCTGGAGAAATACCTCCTGGGTCAAGATGACGCGACATAAGGAAAAATACTACATTGTACAATATGAAATAAATCTAAATCCTCATTTCATGCTAAAAGGCTTAGTTTCTATTAAGGGATATAGCGAGTGATTTGAAGATGGACATAAGTAAGTTTATTTGTAGATTGATATGCGTAGGCACATATCAAGCGGTTTGAAGTGTCAGGAGGAGCGTGAATTTACATATAATACTGATGTTTATATACTGGTAGGATGTGTTCTTGTCGGGCTTCACAGTCACATTTTATTGTTGCCGTTGACTTTATCCTATTCGTTTGTTTTTTCTCTGTTTTGGTTTGGTTTTAAACGTTTTCTCTGTTTTACCGGTGTACGCAGTCAATAACATTTGTAGCATATTAACTATTGTTACAACAAAAGAGCAAAGGGTATTGGATGGAATCATGATAATGGAATCAAAACACTGAAAAGTTAAGGACTTCTTCACCATATTTTTCTCCAAGTTCACAAAAATCATGCCATATCAAATTATTTTTCTGGGTCTAAGGATCACAACAATCTAATATATTTGCGCGTAGGTCTTATAGTTACCAAGTTATGAGGCTTAACAGGTCCAATGTCAATTTGTAAGTTATAAAGGGGTGAAGATTAAAGTTGCTCCAATTTTCGTAAAAATGGATGCAAATTGTTCGTCAACTTCAAAGGATTCAAGAAACGATATCTGCGATGACAAATTCAGAAGATAGATGACAAATAAATACAAATTCCATTGAATTCTTTGTTATCCTATATACATATCTTTTGACTCTTTGCTGTGTAATATGCTAACTAGACATCGCAGATAGAGCAATCTCAATAGCTGGGAGAACAATTTGCCACAACTAATACACAAATTTGACTTGGACCCATAAACAACAAGCAAATCGATCTGTGACCTTTTGTGCCCCGTAACCTCTAGGTCGTACACACACAAACATTACATTTCTGGGATCTGTGGGCCAGACAAGTAATTTGACATGCTTGAAAGTGTTACTGGAGTAAAAATAATTTCTGCCCCTATGCGATTCTATGGAGACATTTGTGGGGTCTTTTTGAGGGTCATGATCTCAAAATATTGCTTGGCAGACAACAGATTCGAGTTCAGCATACCAACATTAAGAAAAATCAGCTGGTTGCCGACTTTTACGCAAACTTGCCGCTAAAAAGCGATTTTCCAAAAATAGAACCAGTTTACATGGATATGAAAAGCTATTGCGGGTGGCTTCAATGGAAGGAATATCCTAGAGCGTGCGAAATATATACTACCCAACAGGTAGTCCATCAACATACAACTAGAAATAATGGGTTGCAAAGAGATTGGTCAGTTGTTGGAAACATGACCTTGTCACCCTTTTGTAGAGGAGATAACAATGCTGATTTTTCATGCAGTAGGAACTGTGTTACAGGGGCGTAGCAAGCGGGGGGACAGGGTGGACGTAGTCCATGGGCCCCGAGAGTTCAGGGGGCCCAAGCAAAAGAGAACATGAAATAAGCGCGGATTAAGGCGATGCTAAAAGGCAGGGCCGAATTTACCCGGGCCCGGCCAAAATTTGGAGGCCCCATGCAAACTCACCGTGAGGAAGGCAAAAGAGGCCAAGTTTGGTTTACTATAAGATCGACAGTGGTGGTAGAAATTCCAGATAAGCATGGATAAGCATGATAAGCATATTAAATATACAAAATTTCAGACCATTTTAGCCCAAATTAGGTAAATTCTGCTATGTGAAGGGTTAGAATTATATGCGCAAATCGCGCAAAATTTTGCAATTTTACCACATTTTGGTCCAAAATATGGTGAGGAACATGCACAGGCCCAATTGTAAATCTAGCCCTACTAAAAGGGCCCCGCACTGTTTCTTGTCCATGGGCCCCCGAGGCTCTTGCTACGCCCCTGAGTAACTGTGACATGTTAAATATAAATTTTAATGGACGAGCAATGATGTATTCCTCAACATTTTTGAGAGGATATGTCATCAGGACCAAAAGGCGATTTGTTTGATAGAGCTTTCAAAATCCTGGCAACTTTCTTAGGAATAAAAATTCAAGACTAAGCAAATGATTATTCATTTATTCATTGTTTTACTAACATTCCGCAGGATTTTGTAGGTTACACATTTCTGCGTCTGAGACAAAATAAAGACATCTTGTTAATAAAAATTACTTTGTGATTTATTTTCCATACTTTACCCTCTACCTGCAATCGACATGGCTTAAGTTCTTAAAATCATCTATTTGTATGATCATTACAGCTTGAAATCCGTATAAAGGTACTCATCTAAATCGGTACCCAAAAACCTAGTTTCAGTTCTAAATATTCATGAAGTAGCTGCTACTTATTACGGCTCTATCGTGTACTCTTGTGTAAACATCTTCGTCATTAATTACGATTAAAATCTACATGAAAAATTGGTATAATATGCCATGCATAGGTTGCTAAATTTATATGTATTCTTGCACTCCTTTCTCCATACCTCTCATTATGTGAATACACTATACTCCACCAGAGATACTCCAGTAAGTACAAGCGGCAACAATATTTATTAAAACAAATTCGAAGATTTTTTTAAGCTGTCATATGTCAAACCTGAAACAAACTATGTCAGTTTACAAAAAACTAGTTCGAAGATTTTAATACACAACAATTTAGATATTTTTTAATGCAAAAACAGGTGGTAGCACTTCAAAATTTGGAAGATAGTGTTGTATTGGAAAACTAAACATATGAAGAATAGGAAACTGTAGTTAATAAATACGCATTAATTGTAAAAATAAAAAGAGTGCTAGTGCAGGGAAAATGACAAGAGCACATACAAAATACAGAGAAATAAGAGGACTGTTCGAACTCAATAAAAGGAGCTACACTGGTTGTTCTGCCAGTAAGTTTACGGTTTATATGTCGATCGCAGAAGTACGTATAAAGTCTCTGATCATAAAATAACATTTAGACTGTCTTGATAGTGTCATTACTGTAATTTTATTAGGAAACTATATTCTGATGGAAATGAGTGAATGTTCTTTCAGTAGTTGTATACAGAGTTTGGAAACAAAGGCAACATAATTTTACATCAATATTCAAATGTTGGCAATAAGAATGGTATTTGTTATTATGATACTTAACACCTCAAATAAATGAAGTCCGCAATTATGTAACCGTCCTACGCCAACAAGATCTTGTTATGACAACTTGATTGACAAGGTCGTATGCAGAATCCTGCTAGCTTCAATTTGATACTAAATTTGCTACCAAACACGCAAATTGACAAAGATTGATACCAGTATAATGAAAGTTGGTGCATTTTCAAAGGTTGCAAATTAAAACGATGCCCGCGGTCGAAATTGATATTAAAGCGTGGTCAAGCTTGCTTGCCCGCGATGGGCCCCTGCCAACTATCCTCGAACCTACTCATACGTCCAAATACACCTACACCCACGCACATTTGTCTTCTTTTTTTCTCCCATTTAAGGGATCTGGAATGAGCGTTTTTTAAAACGCTTAAAAGCGCTTAAAAACGCTTAAAAGCGTTTCGACAGTATTTTTGTGTGACATGAGAGCACATCAGACACATCGAATTCCATTCCGAATACGAAGAATGTCTTTCTGATATCAAATAATTTTCATTTTTTGAAATTCACGATATAATACAAATTTTTTGACAAATTATTAAATGTTGACATTTTTAACATTTTTGATATATAACAGTCCTCGAAGTAAATTTTATAAATCTAATGATATATTCTTAAAGTGTATGCAGCTGGGAGGAAAAGCCGACGATCAATTGAAAATTTTGACCTTTCATATTGAAGATATGGATTTTTTCCCAAAAAGACATATTTTTTTTGGTGTTTTGGGAAAAAAAGCCATATCTTCAATACGAAAGGTCAAAATTTTCAATTGATCGTCGGCTTTTCATCCCACCTACATACACTTTAAGTATAAATCATCAGATTTATAAAGTTTACTTCGAGTAATGTTTAAAAGAAATTTGGCTAAAACTCCCCATATCTGTGACAACTGTAATATGTTTTAAGCAGTTTTCATTCCAACGATTGATCATGATTTCAGTACTAATCAAATTATGCGAGTGTGGTTCCCGGGTGTGGTTTCATTTATTTAACTTACAGATTCTGTTTCGATTTGGTTTCCAGCAAAACACTGGTATTTCAACACCTATGATCTAATTATGCAGATATGTCAGTATTCAATATGGCATTATGGTATCACGATTCCACCTCATCTCCATTTATTTCAAGCTGCGTTTTGTTGTTATTTATCTCCTTTTCCGGCTCTCTGTCTATCGCTCTTCCTCTCTCTCTCATTCTCGCCTCTTCTTTCTCTTTCTCATTTGAATACAATGTGCACTTTTTGTTCTTCTGCTCGTTTCGTATCCTTTCAAATCCAATGGTTTCTTCCTGTAGCTGGCTTATAGTCCTTCTCGCAGGTGTAAGATTTCACACCACCAAATAGTATATATGGTTGTGCGCCCTTGAATTTCACTTCTCAGAAAAACCCATTGATTCTGAATTAAAGCATTAAAATGAGCAGAAATTTGCATAATTTTAGCCAAATTTGGATTGGTCATGATTAGTAATATTAATTCCTGCAAGTGTACCACAGATGGGAGAGATCGAATAACTTTGAATGATTTTAAGCAGCCTTTTCTTTACAGAAACACCGGCATGGTTTTGCCTGAAAAATAGGAAATTCCCAGACATCGTAGACTTTGAGGGCCAGTCGTAAAAAATAATGACGGTCAACCTATATTTTTTCCCAGCCAGAGGGATCAGGCAAGGGCTGATTTCAACCATCATAGCTGTCGCTTAAAACTGAGTCGCTCCTGTGAAGAAAAAATGACGTTTTCTTAAGGCAAATTTAGCACATATCTCTATGGGACTCTGATTTGGTGGTGTGAGATCTGAATGGAGCTGTGTGTGTGAGTCTCAACTTTTGATTGAGCAAGTTAGCCCTGTGCCTAATTCATGTTTGGATTCACCGAAGAAGTGCATTGGCTGAATTTATGTAATTAAAGGCTAAAATTGAAGAGAACTGCAACATTTGCTACTAATATACCAGTGCTAAGGTGAGTTTATGACCCAAAATGTGTGTTTGAGTGAAAGATTCCATTTCGTAGAGTGACTTAGGCCCATGCAATGGAATCATAATATTTTGTAAGCTTACATCATCAATGGCATGCAATGACTCAGTGCCAGATAGAGAAGACATTGCAGCATGGTGCTAGGGTACTGGTCGGAACTCATGAAATAGGCGCCTGGATCAGGTAAGCTTACGGTTTGTGTGTTGGTTGGGGGGGTAGGCTAAGCTTATGATTCCACTACTGGTAACCCAGGTAATGTTTACAATCATGATGGTATGCAATGACTCAGTGCCAGATGTAGAAGACATCAGTATATGGTGGCACGTGGGCTAGGGCACTGGTTGGAGCTCATAAAATGTGTCCATGGATCAGGTAAGCTTAGGGGGGGGGGGGGGGGCGGGTAGACTTAAGATTTCACTAATAGGCCATATAATTGAACACTTATAATTCAGACATTGTGGTCATGTTCTTCTTTGTTTTTGTGTGTCTGCCTGGTTACTTGTCCCTCTTGACTGTAAATTGCTGAAAGCCTAAGTCTTGGTGAATTTTTAACATGGTAATCACAATGCTATCTTCAGTAGATAGCAGATGTCACTGAACACAATGATTCTGCTTGAAAATTTTTTTTAACCAGCTTCTTGCTCAAATTATGCTAAAAATAAGTTAATTAGATTAAAATAGTCTGAAATTAAGGATAATCAGAAACATGTTGCATCATTCAGATTTCACACCACCAAATACAGACTTGACATTTAATATGGAATATTTTTTCTCAAAACTCCAAGACTGGTCTGGAAGGGGTCGGCATAAACCACACGGGCTAAATATTAATTGGGGTGTGTCGGGAGATGGTGTAAAATAATTATTTGATAGAAAATGTGCTTTCCATAAGTTTACATTATGGTGCTCATAATGTAGCAAATTTACCTAAAATGGCGGATTTAGGCAAGCTGAATTTGAGCTTTGTGGGGGACACAATTTCGGACTTCGTGCAACATTGTTCTCTTATTATCAAATTTATAGGGATTTGAGGTGATATATCTTAAACTTCGTCAGCAATTGGCATTCATCACAGCTGAAATACACTTGGAATGTACCAATTTCTTTAACATGGGAGGGGCTTAAAAATAGGGCTTTTAAAAGTGGTACGTACTAGGAAAGTTTGAATGGCGACCCTGGGGTCAAATGTTATAAACTTACGGTACAAAAACAACTGCGCGGATTCCTGATTGTCCAATGAACTTACGCTGTTTCTTTTTGTACCGTAAGTTTATAACATTTGTCCCCAGGGGACCATTCAAACTTTCTGAGTGCGTACCACTTTTAAGAGCCATATTTTTTAAAGCTCCTCCCACTTTCAAAACTGATGGATTACCAGTGCAATTCAGTTCTGACGAACAATATTGGCATTTAGGTTCAGTAAAACGGCTTCAAACCTCAATAAACTTGATAATATCAGAATAATGTTACTCAAATTCAGACATTTTACCCCACATAAATCAAATTCAGTCTCCTTAAATCCGCCATTTTCACTACATTATTAGCGCCATAATGTAAACTAATGGAAAGTATATTTTCTGTCAAACAATTACTTTACACCATCTCCCGACACACCCCAATTAATATTTAGCCCGTGCGGTTTATGCAGACCCCTTCCAGACCAGTCTTGGTGTTTTGAGAAAAAATATTCCACATTAAATGTCAAGTCTGTAGTATATATGGTTGTGCGCCCTTGAATTTCACTTCTCAGAAAAACCCATTGATTCTGAATT